>NC_080670.1:86373774-86381274 GCF_030247195.1 Topomyia yanbarensis | reverse complement strand
AACACATTTAGCATCAAAAGTAAAAATTCTATTTTTAATTTTTCCTATAGTTTATATGAGAAATTTCTGTGTGGCCGCACTCTGAAACCCGTAATTCCGGAACCAGAATTCTGATCGATCCAAAATTCAATAGCAGCCGATGGGAAGGTTGCACCTTTCATTTGAGACTAAGTTTGGGCAAATCGGTCCAGCCATCTCTGAGAAAAATGAGTGACATTATTTGACACATACGCACATACATACACACACATACACACATACACACATACACACACATACATACACACACATACATACAGACTTTTTCCGATCTCGACGAACTGAATCGAATGGGATATGACACTCGGCCCTCCGGGCCGGGATTAGGTTGACGTTTTTCAGAGTGATTGCATAACCTTTCTATATGAGAAAGGCAAAAATGTGCCAAAATCCAAAAAAGTGAATCGTCGTCAAATTTTTTTCGAGTTTGCATCAAATCTCGATGTTTCATGCACCTTGTACACATTTAGCATCAAAAATAAAAATTCTATTTTTAATTTTTCCTATAGTTTTATGAGAAATTTCTGTGTGGCCGCACTCTGAAACACGTAATTCCGGAACCATAATTCCGATCGATCCAAAATTCAATAGCAGCCGTTGGGAAGGTTGCACCTTTCATTTGAGAACAAGTTTGGGCAAAGCGGTCCAGCCATCTCTGAGAAAAATGAGTGACATTATTTGACACATACGCACATACATACACACACACATACACACATACATACACACACATACATACACACACACATACAGACTTTTTCGGATCTCGACGAACTGAATCGAATGGGATATGACACTCGGCCCTCCGGGCCGGGATTAGGTTGACGTTTTTTAGAGTGATTGCATAACCTTTCTATATGAGAAAGGCAAAAATGTGCTAAAATCAAAAAAAGTGAATCGTCGTCAAATTTTTTTCGAGTTTGCATCAAATCTCGACGTTTCATGCACCTTGAACACATTTAGCATCAAAAATAAAAATTCTATTTTTTATTTTTCCTATAGTTTATATAAGAAATTTCTGTGTGGCCGCACTCTGAAACCCGTAATTCCGGAACCAGCATTCCGATCGATCCAAAATTCAATAGCAGCCGATGGGAAGGTTGCACCTTTCATTTGAGACTAAGTTTGAGCAAATCGGTCCAGCCATCTCTGAGAAAAATGAGTGACATTATTTGACACATACGCACATACATACACACACACATACACACACATACACACACACATACACACATACACACACATACATACACACACACATACAGACTTTTTCCGATCTCGACGAACTGAATCGAATGGGATATGACACTCGGCCCTCCGGGCCGGGATTAGGTTGACGTTTTTCAGAGTGATTGCATAACCTTTCTATATGAGAAAGGCAAAAATGTGCCAAAATCCAAAAAAGTGAATCGTCGTCAAATTTTTTTCGAGTTTGCATCAAATCTCGACGTTTCATGCACCTTGAACACATTTAGCATCAAAAATAAAAATTCTATTTTTAATTTTTCCTATAGTTTTATGAGAAATTTCTGTGTGGCCGCACTCTGAAACCCGTAATTCCGGAACCAGAATTCTGATCGATCCAAAATTCAATAGCAGCCGATTTTTTTTTTTTTTTCATACGTTTATTTGACACGGCATTTGCAAAAGCTTTTTACGCCAGTTTCTTTTTTTACATAGCACGTTACAAAAATCCTTAAGACTAATTTTAACTATACTAGTACTTTGTCTAAAACTAACACTGAAATCTCTTTATTGTTTGCTTTTTTCCTTACATTGTTGTATTTCATACTGATCTAGTATTTTCGGGTGTATTTATTTACTTTTTTTTCTGTTATTGTCTAAATTTACAAACTAGATATTCTAGGACACTTTAATTGGTGAATGATTAGCCTTGGATGAGAGTATGAGGAGATTAATTTAATTAAATTTTGATAGACGCTGTTTTTAGAAAATGATAGATAAGTTCCATGTATAGAGGATCGCGATACGCCAGGATGTCTCTAACAGGAACATGGATTGGTCTTCCTCGGACTTGTAAAGAATCTACTAATTGTGATCTGGCTTCACGATATTCAGTGCAGGACCAAACAACATGCTCAATGTCATGGTAACCTTCTCCACAAGCACAATGATTACCCTCAGCGAGCCCAATACGACGGAGATGCGCATCTAAAGTATAATGATTGGACATGAGCCTAGACATCACACGGATGAAGTCCCGACTTACATCCAATCCTTTGAACCATGCCTTTGTTGATACTTTAGGGATAATTGAGTGTAGCCATCGTCCCATATCTCCATTGTCCCAAGATGTTTGCCAACTAGCAAGTGTCCTCTGTCGAGAAGCGCTATAAAATTCAGTGTAAGCGATGGGTCTTTCATATATTTCACCATCTAGTGCACCAATCTTGGCTAAATTATCAGCTTTCTCATTGCCCGCAATAGAGCAATGGGCGGGGAGCCACACTAGGGTAAATTTATAACATTTTCTTGTTAGGTTACTCAGAGATTCTCGTATCTTCCCCAAAAAGAATGGATCGTGATTATCAATCCTATTTGAGCGTAGAGCTGCTATTGTGCTGAGACTATCAGTGAGGATAAAGTAATGGTTCGGGGGTAAAGTATTAATTATTTGCAAACTATAGTGAACTGCTGCTAGTTCCGCTATATAAACAGAGGCGGGTTCTGCAAGTTTGAGAGAAATTGAAAAATTATTGTTGAAAATACCGAAACCAGTGGCCGCACTGATTCGTGACCCATCAGTGTAAAACATTTTAAGGCAGTCTATGTGTTGATATTTACTTGTGAATATTTTAGGGATCTCCCGCGAGCGTAGATGATCCGGAATTCCACGAATCTCTGCTTGCATGGACGTGTCGAAGAATAAAGTGGATTCAGGAATATCTAGTATATTGACGTATGTGAGAACATACCTAGCAGGCGTTATTTCTTGTGACATGTGATTGAAATACACTGTCATGAATCTGGTTTGGGGTTGAAGATCGACAAGTCTTTCAAAATTTTCAATTACCAGTGGGTTCATAACCTCACATCGAATAAGTAAACGAGAAGAGAGATCCCAGAATCGGTTTTAGTACTTCAAGACTCATCGTATGGGTCGACTGCATGCAACCTAAGGCAATTCGTAAACAGCGATACTGTATCCGTTCCAGTTTAATAATGTGAGTGTTCGCAGCTGAACGGAAACAGATGCACCCATATTCCATTACTGAAAGTATTGTTGTTTGATACAATCTTATCATGTCACTTGGATGAGAACCCCACCATGATCCAGTTATTGTTCGCAGAAAATTTATCCTTTGTTGGCATTTCGTTATTAGATACCTAATGTGGCCTCCCCATGTGCCTTTAGAATCGAACCAAATTCCAAGGTATTTAAAAGTCAGGACTTGGGCTATCGTTCTACCAACCAACTGAAGCTGAAGCTGAGCTGGATCACGCTTCCTTGAAAAAACAACCAACTCTGTTTTCTCCGTAGAGAAATCGATGCCTAACTTCAAAGCCCAACTTGATAAATTATCCAAACTATATTGCAGTGGTTGTTGTAAATTTAAGGCTTTTGGTCCTGTAACAGAAACCACGCCATCATCTGCAAGTTGCCTTAGACTGCATGGGCTGACAATACAATTATCAATGTCATTCACGTAAAAATTGTAGAGAAGGGGGCTTAAACAAGAACCTTGTGGGAGGCCCATGTAACTTATTCTGAGTGTCGCCAAATCGCTATATGAAAAATGCATGTGCTTTTCTGACAATAAATTGTATAAATAATTATTTAATATCGGTGAAAGACCACATTGATGTAGCTTCTCCGAGAGAACATCAATGGAGACTGAGTCGAATGCTCCTTTTATGTCTAAGAACACAGACGCCATTTGTTCTTTTTTTGCGTAAGCGAGTTGGATTTCTGACGAAAGTAGCGCCAGACAATCATTCGTTCCCTTTCCCCTCCGAAAACCAAACTGGGTATCTGATAGCAAGCCGTTCGCCTCAACCCAATTGTCGAGACGTCGTAGGATAATTTTTTCCAACAATTTCCTGATGCAGGATAGCATTGCAATCGGTCGATACGAGTTATGATCGGAGGCTGGTTTTCCCGGTTTTGGAATAGCGATAACTCTCACTTGTCTCCAGTCGTGCGGGACAATGTTCTGCTCAAGAAGCTTATTGAATAAATTCAACAAGCGTCTTTTTGCTAGGTCAGGCAGATTCTTCACCAAGTTGAATTTAATTCTGTCTAGTCCCGGAGCATTATTGTTGCATGAGAGGAGTGCAATTGAGAATTCCATCATTGTCAAAGGCGAATCTATGAAATCGTTACTTGTGGGAGCATCGCGAGTGATTTTCTGCGCAGGAGCAGAATCGGGACAAATTTTCTTGGCAAAATTAAATATCCAACGATTCGAAAAATCTTCGCTTTCATTAGTCACGTTTCGATTCCTCATTCTTCTGGCTGTGTTCCAAAGAGTACTCATTGATGTTTCTCTTGACAAGCCATTAACGAAGTGTCTCCAATAACTAGATTTTTTGGCACGACGTATACTGTCAAATTTGTTTTGCAAAATGAAATAATTTTCAAAGTTCTCACGTATACCCCCTTTCTGTTTCATAATTTCTTTGTAGGCAACTTGTTTAGCTTCATATGCATCAGAGCACTCTTTGTCCCACCAAGGATTAGGGGGCCGTCTATTTATTGTCATTCCAGGATTGCATTTCGTTTGGGCTTGTTCTGCTGCTTCAATAATTAAACCCGCTAAGAATTCATATTCTTCGGTAGGGGGTAGCTCTTCTGTCGAAGCAAGAGAAGTGGAAATTAATGTTTCGTATGTTTTCCAATCAATATTTCGTGTTAAGTCATAAGGAACATTGATTGAATTCGTAAGGCCTAATTCACTGTTAATTGAAACAACGATTGGCAAATGATCGCTACCGTGAGGATCAGGTACAACCTTCCACGTGCAATCTAACCAAAGTGATGTCGAGCACAGAGATAGATCTAATGCACTTGGACGTGCAGGAGGTCTGGGGATGCGTGTTGTTTCGCCAGTATTTAAAACTGTCATATTAAATTCGTCACAAACATTGTATATCAAAGAGGATCGATTATCATTGTAGAGGGAACCCCACAATACTCCGTGCGAGTTGAAGTCTCCCAGTATCAGACGCGGAGCAGCCATGGATTCCACTACCTCAAAAATTTGACGTTGTCCAATTTGAACTTTGGGAGGTATATATATAGAAGCGATAGACAAGTCTTTGCCTTTAATGTTCGTTTGGACAGCTACAGCCTCAATGCCGGCAAACAAGGGGATGTTAATTCTATAGAAAGAATAGCACTTTTTAATTCCTAGAAGCACTCCTCCATACGGGGTGTCTCGGTCTAGGCGAATAATGTTGAAATCGTTCAAGTTGAAATGAATATTTGAGGTAAGCCATGTTTCACATAAAGCAAAAGCATCGCATTTTAAATTATGCAGTAAAATTTTTAAGGAATCAATTTTAGGTATGATACTTCTGCAATTCCATTGTAAAACAGTGATGGAATCTTTCATTGGAGGAGGTGAATTACCCATTGAAAGATACAATCGCTGCAAGGATGGGCCATTGAGCAATCAGCTGCTCTAAAAATGTTCTAATTGTTGGGAGGAAAGCTGAAAGTATACTCTTTAGTGGTTCAGAAATATTGAATGCTTTAAAAATCCAATCAACAATTTCAGAAAATTTCAATAATCCTACCCCCGGCTGAGGCTCAGAGGAAGTCGAAATTTTATTATTTCCAGTAATGGTGTTCTGTTTGGATTGTACGTTCCCAAAACCGGGCGGAATTGATTTCGGTTTTGAATCGGAATTTTTCGGTTTTGGGCGCAGTTTATCTATTGGTGGAGAAATTTTAAGGCCCTTTCTTGGCAGCTTGGGAAAAGAAGACTGTTTTCTTTTTCTGGAATTTCCGGGTAAAACAAATGATGTACCTTCGCACGCTCCGTCAGAGTCAGACTGTTCCGAAAATAGAGATGCGTAAGTGTTTTCTAAGAAGATGGGTTTAGGGGTAGCATTTTTCAACATTTCTGCATAGGAGCGCTTAGACCTCTCCTTCAAGGATCGTTTAATTTTATCCTCACGCAATTTATAAATGGGGCATGCAGGGAGCTCATGTGAGTTTTCTCCGCACATTAAACATTTTTCTGAATTTTCATTACATGTATCCTCTTGATGAGAACCCCCACATTTGCCACACCGTGCCTTATTGGAACAGTAAGTGGCTGTGTGGCCAAGCTGTTTGCAATTAAGGCAATTCATTACACGAGGGATAAAAAGGCGAACAGGGAGACGAATCTTATCGATAATGACATAGTTGGGCAGCGCAGACCCAGCGAAAGTCACTCGAAATGAGTCAGACAGTCGATAAACTTTTTTATCTCCTTCGTGTGATACTGAATGCAATTGCTTGCATTCAAGTATTTTTACGTCTTTAAGTATGGTGTCTTTGAAACGACCCACCCCATGCTTAACTAAGTCATCAACAGTCAAACTCGATTCTGTGATGACCCCATCAATTTCAATTTCTTTTGAAGGAATATACGCTCTATATTCACGCGTAAAAAGCTCGCAAGAAGCAATTGCATTGGCTTGTTTGAGACTACCAACGACAATGCGTATTTTATCTTTATTAACTTTGACGATCTCTTTTACATCCGAGAATCGCGAAGTCAAATCTTTAGAAATTTGAATGATATTTAGCGCCTTTGCTTTACGCCTAATAAATACAATCCATGGTCCCGTTGACGACTCTGGGTAAATTTTAATTCTAGTCGGATTTACATTTTCAGCATAAGGCTTAGGGGGAGGGTCTGTTACTCGTTCTCCCATCTCTTCATCCATTTTACCTAGTAAGAAAAACTATCACAAAAAGGAATGAAAAATATACCTGTTATCTGCTATCTATTAGGTGACGAAGATACCGGTAGAACACACCTCATGTGTTACGTTGTAAACTCGTTGCCCGTTGTTTGACAATGTGACACTTGCTGTCCTTCTTCGTCGCGTTGCTTCTTCAGTAGAGAAATAGTCCTACCTGCAACACTTCAAAACTCTCTACGATTAAGCTGCTCGTCGGTATCACCACCACAAGCGCGCTCTCTCCGTTTCCACCACCTCGGTAGACAAATGTGGCTACCTGTGGCTTTCTGCGAAAATCCCACTGTCGATGCGGCACTTTTCGGTGCCACTTGTTTTCCTTATTCGTCGTACCACTTCTGCGGTAGACAAATAGAGCAAATGGGTCTACCTGTGACGCTTCCCTCTCGTCGATTAGAATTGCCCGACGACACCAATACACTATATTTTTTTCTGTGTGTACAGGCACGATCACTGTCGATTTCTGCCACCGCGGTAGGCAAATTCGTCTACCCGCGGTTTGCTGTCAAAACACCACTTGTC
>NC_080670.1:86366274-86368774 GCF_030247195.1 Topomyia yanbarensis | reverse complement strand
TGTGTGGCCGCGCTCTGAAACCCGTAATTCCGGAACCAGCATTCCGATCGATCCAAAATTCAATAGCAGCCGATGGGAAGGTTGCACCTTTCATTTGAGACTAAGTTTGGGCAAATCGGTCCAGCCATCTCTGAGAAAAATGAGTGACATTATTTGACACATACGCACATACACACACACACATACACACACATACACACATACACACATACATACACACACATACAGACTTTTTCCGATCTCGACGAACTGAATCGAATGGGATATGACACTCGGCCCTCCCGGCCGGGATTAGGTTGACGTTTTTCAGAGTGATTGCATAACCTTTCTATATGAGAAAGGAAAAAATGTGCCAAAATCCAAAAAAGTGAATCGTCGTCAAATTTTTTTCGAGTTTGCATCAAATCTCGACGTTTCATGCACCTTGAACACATTTAGCATCAAAAATAAAAATTCTATTTTTAATTTTTCCTATAGTTTATATGAGAAATTTCTGTGTGGCCGCATTCTGACACCCGTAATTCCGGAATCAGAATTCCGATCGATCCAAAATTTAATAGCAGCCGATGGGAAGGTTGCACCTTTCATTTGAGACTAAGTTTGGGCAAATCGGTCCAGCCATCTCTGAGAAAAATGAGTGACATTATTTGACACATACGCACATACATACACACACACATACACACACACACATACATACACACACATACACACACATACATACACACACATACAGACTTTTTCCTATCTCGACGAACTGAATCGAATGGGATATGACACTCGGCCCTCCGGGCCGGGATTAGGTTGACGTTTTTCAGAGTGATTGCATAACCTTTCTATATGAGAAAGGCAAAAATGTGCCAAAATCCAAAAAAGTGAATCGTCGTCAAATTTTTTTCGAGTTTGCATCAAATCTCGACGTTTCATGCACCTTGAACACATTTAGCATCAAAAATAAAAATTCTATTTTTAATTTTTCCTATAGTTTTATGAGAAATTTCTGTGTGGCCGCACTCTGAAACCCGTAATTCCGGAACCATAATTCCGATAGATCCAAAATTCAATAGCAGCCGATGGGAAGGTTGCACCTTTCATTTGAGAACAAGTTTGGGCAAAGCGGTCCAGCCATCTCTGAGAAAAATGAGTGACATTATTTGACACATACGCACATACATACACACACATACACACATACATACACACACATACATACACACACACATACAGACTTTTTCGGATCTCGACGAACTGAATCGAATGAGATATGACACTCGGCCCTCCGGGCCGGGATTAGGTTGACGTTTTTCAGAGTGATTGCATAACCTTTCTATATGAGAAAGGCAAAAATGTGCTAAAATCCAAAAAAGTGAATCGTCGTCAAATTTTTTTCGAGTTTGCATCAAATCTCGACGTTTCATGCACCTTGAACACATTTAGCATCAAAAATAAAAATTCTATTTTTAATTTTTCCTATAGTTTATATAAGAAATTTCTGTGTGGCCGCGCTCTGAAACCCGTAATTCCGGAACCAGCATTCCGATCGATCCAAAATTCAACAGCAGCCGATGGGAAGGTTGCACCTTTCATTTGAGACTAAGTTTGGGCAAATCGGTCCAGCCATCTCTGAGAAAAATGAGTGACATTATTTGACACATACGCACATGCATACACACACACATACACACACATACACACATACACACACATACATACACACACACATACAGACTTTTTCCGATCTCGACGAACTGAATCGAATGGGATATGACACTCGGCCCTCCGGGCCGGGATTAGGTTGACGTTTTTCAGAGTGATTGCATAACCTTTCTATATGAGAAAGGAAAAAATGTGCCAAAATCCAAAAAAGTGAATCGTCGTCAAATTTTTTTCGAGTTTGCATCAAATCTCGACGTTTCATGCACCTTGAACACATTTAGCATCAAAAATAAAAATTCTATTTTTAATTTTTCCTATAGTTTATATGAGAAATTTCTGTGTGGCCGCACTCTGACACCCGTAATTCCGGAATCAGAATTCCGATCGATCCAAAATTTAATAGCAGCCGATGAGAAGGTTGCACCTTTCATTTGAGACTAAGTTTGGGCAAATCGGTCCAGCCATCTCTGAGAAAAATGAGTGACATTATTTGACACATACGCACATACATACACACACATACACACACATACACACACATACATACACACACATACAGACTTTTTCCGATCTCGACGAACTGAATCGAATGGGATATGACACTCGGCCCTCCGGGCCGGGATTAGGTTGACGTTTTTCAGAGTGATTGCATAACCTTTCTATATGAGAAAGGCAAAAATGTGCCAAAATCCAAAAAAGTGAATCGTCGTCAAATTTTTTTCGAGTTTACATCAAATCTCGACGTTTCATGCACCTTGAACACATTTAGCATCAAAAATAAAAATTCTATTTTTAATTTTTCCTATAGTTTATATGAGAAATTTCTGCGTGGCCGCACTCTGAA
>NC_080670.1:86358774-86361274 GCF_030247195.1 Topomyia yanbarensis | reverse complement strand
TTTTTCAGAGTGAATGCATAACCTTTCTATATGAGAAAGGCAAAAATGTGCCAAAATCCAAAAAAGTGAATCGTCGTCAAATTTTTTTCGAGTTTACATCAAATCTCGACGTTTCATGCACCTTGAACACATTTAGCATCAAAAATAAAAATTCTATTTTTAATTTTTCCTATAGTTTATATGAGAAATTTCTGCGTGGCCGCACTCTGAAACCCGTAATTCCGGAACCAGAATTCTGATCGATCCAAAATTCAATAGCAGCCGATGGGAAGGTTGCACCTTTCATTTGAGACTAAGTTTGGGCAAATCGGTCCAGCCATCTCTGAGAAAAATGAGTGACATTATTTGATACATACGCACATACATACACACACATACACACACACATACACACACATACATACACACACACATACAGACTTTTTCCGATCTCGACGAACTGAATCGAATGGGATATGACACTCGGCCCTCCGGGCCGGGATTAGGTTGACGTTTTTCAGAGTGATTGCATAACCTTTCTATATGAGAAAGGCAAAAATGTGCCAAAATCCAAAAAAGTGAATCGTCGTCAAATTTTTTTCGAGTTTGCATCAAATCTCGACGTTTCATGCACCTTGAACACATTTAGCATCAAAAATAAAAATTCTATTTTTAATTTTTCCTATAGTTTTATGAGAATTTTCTGTGTGGCCGCACTCTGAAACCCGTAATTCCGGAACCATAATTCCGATAGATCCAAAATTCAATAGCAGCCGATGGGAAGGTTGCACCTTTCATTTGAGAACAAGTTTGGGCAAAGCGGTCCAGCCATCTCTGAGAAAAATGAGTGACATTATTTGACACATACGCACATACATACACACACACATACACACATACATACATTGGACGGGTAGGGCGAGCACAAAAGTAAGCCTAGCAAGGAATGAGTAAGGTGAGCACACAAGTCAGCCTCGCATGGAACGTAAAAGGTGAGCACAAAGGTCAGCCTCATGTGGGAGTGTTTGAGAGTGAATCAAAGTGTGATTGAGAGAGCACCCAAGTAAGCCTCATACAGGACGTATGATCGCGTGAGTGAGAGTGAATGAGTACATTTAGTACAGCCATCCCCCCAGAAGTAATACCGAGAGGTAGTTCCTGGGTGGAATGATGGCGGAGCCCAATGGAGTTTAGTCGGTATTAATGGCTGGTCACCATTCGAGTCCGACACGCCCCCAGTGCACCCCGTGTGGTAGATTGGACCCTACCGTTAGCACGTGTACTGGGCTAGGACATAAAGGTCTTCTCCATTGTAAAAAAAAAAAAAAACACACACACATACATACACACACATACATACACACACACATACAGACTTTTTCGGATCTCGACGAACTGAATCGAATGGGATATGACACTCGGCCCTCCGGGCCGGGATTAGGTTGACGTTTTTTAGAGTGATTGCATAACCTTTCTATATGAGAAAGGCAAAAATGTGCTAAAATCAAAAAAAGTGAATCGTCGTCAAATTTTTTTCGAGTTTGCATCAAATCTCGACGTTTCATGCACCTTGAACACATTTAGCATCAAAAATAAAAATTCTATTTTTAATTTTTCCTATAGTTTATATAAGAAATTTCTGTGTGGCCGCACTCTGAAACCCGTAATTCCGGAACCAGAATTCCGATCGATCCAAAATTCAATAGCAGCCGATGGGAAGGTTGCACCTTTCATTTGAGACTAAGTTTGGGCAAATCGGTCCAGCCATCTCTGAGAAAAATGAGTGACATTATTTGACACATACGCACATACATACACACACATACACACATACATACACACACATACATACACACACATACAGACTTTTTCGGATCTCGACGAACTGCATCGAATGGGATATGACACTCGGCCCTCCGGGCCGGGATTAGGTTGACGTTTTTCAGAGTGATTGCATAACCTTTCTATATGAGAAAGGCAAAAATGTGCTAAAATCCAAAAAAGTGAATCGTCGTCAAATTTTTTTCGAGTTTGCATCAAATCTCGACGTTTCATGCACCTTGAACACATTTAGCATCAAAAATAAAAATTCTATTTTTAATTTTTCCTATAGTTTATATAATAAATTTCTGTGTGGCCGCGCTCTGAAACCCGTAATTCCGGAACCAGCATTCCGATCGATCCAAAATTCAATAGCAGCCGATGGGAAAGTTGCACCTTTCATTTGAGATTAAGTTTGGGCAAATCGGTCCAGCCATCTCTGAGAAAAATGAGTGACATTATTTGACACATACGCACATACATACACACACATACACACACATACACACATACACACACATACATACACACACACATACAGACTTTTTCCGATCTCGACGAACTGAATCGAATGGGATATGACACTCGGCCCTCCGGGCCGGGATTAGGTTGACGTTTTTCAGAGTGATTGCATAACCTTTCTATATGAGAAAGGAAAAAATGTGCCAAAATCCAAAAAAGTGAATCGTCGTCAAATTTT